>NC_051161.1:91991597-92024097 GCF_013339745.2 Dermacentor silvarum
ATAATGCACAGATACGGAGAAATCTTCATGTGTGTGTAAAAGACACTTAATTAGGGAGAATGTATGTGTCTGCATGGGGTAGGCTTAGCTTCCACGCCTTCAGCAGCACATATGTATGTATATATACAGGGTGTCCCAGCTATCACGCAGAACGATTTAAAAAAAAGAGGAATGGCGTTACGCGAAGAAAACATAGTGCGTATTGTTTCCAGTACAGCGGAGTAGCTGCCAGTAAATTGTTTCGTTACTGAGATTTAATTAGTTAATTGTAATGAATTATATAACTCGAGAAGTACTGTCTTAATTGTCAAAGTGTCAATTAGAAAGTTGGAGAGCAACATGAAAAACTCCCGATACAGCTTTCTGTTGCTCAATGCGTGCTATATAAAGTGTTTTTTCGAGCATGAAAGAAGCCCGCGAATACACGCAAATTGCCTCGAGCGGCCAGTCGTGCGGCAATTGTGCGTGTATTCGCGGGCTTCTTTCACACTCAGAAAAACACATTATGTAGCACGTACAGAGAAACAGAAAGCTGTGTCGGGAGTTTTTTATGTTGCTCTCCAACTATCTAATTGACACTTTGATAATTAGGACAGTACTTCTCGAGTTATATAATTAATTACAATTAATTAATTCAATCTCAGTAACAAAAAAACTACTGGCGGTACTGCAAACAATACGCACTAGGTTGGCTTCCCGTAACGACATTCCTCATTTTTTTAATCGTGCTGCATTATAGATGGGACACCCTGTATATATATATATATATATATATATATATATATATATATATATATATATTGCTTCAAGTAATTATACTACTGGAGTGGTGGTGAGTAAACCGTGGCATGCGACACACGGCGGATTAGCATAGTATTACATAAATTACAACTCCAAACTTCTAATCTTTAGCAAAAAAAGAAGCCAGCATACAAGTAACATTTACTTCAGTTTATAGCTTTTTTTCTTGTTTTTTAATATAAAGCAGGTGAGGACATTGATGCTTCGAAACGATGAACAAGGACAGTTTGTGCTAAACGTCGCGGTGATCTTATTTGCGCTATTGCACGTGCGCAGAACCTTTCGCTGACTAAATGTAGACAGAATTGGCCAATTTCGCACATTGTGTCGAGGGATCGATTTTTATAAATCTCAAAGTTCGTTGTACGGTGCTCGGAGACTCCAAACGTGCGTTGAACCATGGCACGCCAGAACAGCAAACATGCTGCGCCGTTACAGCCAATTGCTAGCACGTACTGAGAAGATGACGGCATATCCGTTAGTGACCGCAGTGCTACTGTTACAAGAAGCCAAGCTGGTCAACTATAGTTGGTTTCTCAATTTCACATTCTCGAAGTCACCATCTTTTTTGCTCTCTCTTTGTCCTGGCGTGTGCGTTTTACTGTTTCTCTAGTAAATGTAGCGAGCTGGCCTACTGGCCTAAGTGGAAGCTTCAACAGAAACGCCGATTCCGCGGTGCCCCTGAAACAACGTTTCGGCTGCAGAACACAACTGGCATGGCCAAATTCGGAAGTGCAAGCGTCTCTGGCGAGGCGGCCGCACAGTTATCAGCACGTACCTATCGTATTTCCCTATTCTCGCTCATAACGCTACTCGTGAGCCGTAATGATGTCCTCGTCGGGTGCGCCGAATGAATAGTTACTTCGAAGAATCGCTTATGTATTTACCACCCTTTTGTATCCTACATGTCTGAACCGTTTCGTTCCGAACAGGTAACCGTTATTATTTATTTCGGTTTAGGTTCGGTTCAGGTTCAGGCACGTTCTAAGCATATCGGTTAGGGTTCGGGTTCGGGTACGAATTTCGGCTCGGGTTCGGGTTCGGTTCGACACCCTGAATGGAAGCAATTCCAAGTAAAGCTGAATGTCGTCACGCCTTGTCTAGTGCTTTCAGCTGCTACGCGTGGATCTTGCGGCTGTCCGATTACCTACATAGGGACCACTCTGTACCAATCCGGAGCTGTGCGAATTTCCAGGCGGAACACGGTACTCAAAGGCATACAAGTAAAATTCAGCCGACGGCATGCAGGTTTATCATTCATAAATTTCTCTAGGAGTCATGAGGAATAAGGATTATAAACAGGGATAAGGTGCCTCAGAAAGGCTGGCCAACGTTTCGACAGGAGGTCCTATCTTCGTCAAAGGCGGCCTCGTCCTTCTCGGCGGGTTAGTTTTAAAGGGTTAGTGGAGTGACGTCACGTCGATGTCGGCTGTGGCTGGCTGTAAAGGGAGAGACTGAAAAGAAAATGAGCGCTGGCGCTTGACTGTCTAGGTGCGGTTTCTAAGACGAGGGGACAAGAGCAGGAGAGCAAGAAAGCGGCAAAGAAAAGAAAAAAAAGGAAAAACAAAAGAGGGGGTTGGGGGAGCGAGAGTCGAGTGAGCGTTCCGAGGTGTACGTGGGCGGCGTGCGTTTGGGGTACCTGAAGAGCCGGTCAGTGTGCAAGTAACAATACGAGTTGAAAGCATGACTTGAGTAGCGTAGCATCAAGGTTCGAATTTGAGGAAAATTACTATCTACAAATACATGGGACAAGTATGGGCACATATTTTGCACCAACCTACGCGAACACATTTATGGGTACTCTAGAAACAGATTTTCTATCTCGTTGCACCCACAAGCCTCTCACACATACCTACGATACATAGACGACATATTCATAATATGGGAACATGGTCAGGAAAGTTTAGATAAATTTGTAACTTTCCTAAATTTTTTTCATACAACGATAAAATTCACATCGGAATCTTCAAATGAGCGCATAAACTTTCTGGACACAACAATACATATTGATAGTGGGACACTAAAGACAACGCTGTATAGAAAACCTTTTGATAAACAACAGTACCTAGAATATACAAGCCACCATCCCAGACATTGCAAACAAGGTATCTAAATTTAAAGGCCAAGAAACACGACTTCGTCGCATTTGCGTTGAAAACCATGACTACATAGACAGACTCCATCACCTTAAGGAAATGCTATCAAGCAGGAACTACCCGAACACTGCCCTTCAGAAAGCCTACACCGCTGCAACCAAGCTTGATCGAGCCGAGGTCCCCAAACCCCGCCCTAAGATCACAAGGACAACAACGCCTGTTCTTACTACTAAATTCTCAAACGCTCTCCCCGACGTGAACAATATCCTCAGTAAATACCACCCCATTCTCACCAGCAACCAGAAACTTAATAAGATCTTTCCCGACCCGCCCAGAGTAGCCTACAGACGGAACAGTAATTTCAAGGACATTCTTGTACACGCCAAACTAAGGACAAAGACGAAGCCAACATCCGGTCCCTGTGGCCGCTCCAGGTGTTCCACATGCAAACATATTCAATCTACTACCACAGTAAAAAGTACAGCGTCAGATTACATTCACAAGGTAACTTCGAATTTCACCTGCACGTCAAGCAACGTAGTCTACTGTCTAGAATGTACCGCTTGTAACAAGCAATAGGTGAGACTGGACAAGAAATGCACACGAGACTCGACGGCCATCGCGCAGATACAAAACACAATTTACCTAAAGCAGTAGCCAGCCACTTCAATGAGAACGGCCATATATTTGATGAAGCAAGACTCTATATACTACAAACAAATTTTCGTTCACCTCGCGTGAGAAAATATACAGAATCATACCCCTCATACACAAGTTTAAATGCCTGCACCCGACGGGGATCAATTTATCACGTGGCAACTTAGAATCGCTAAAGCAGTAACATAAACCTTAAATTGTTATACCATTAACAAAGGCGCAAAACAAGTTAAACCTCCAGCTAATCTCGATGCTCAACCTCACCTATTCTTCCATTTCCAGTTCTTCCCTGCATCTCCCCTACCAATCAATTTATTAACCTCCTCCATGCTTTTACTCATTGATCAACCATACGAACGCTTTTCCAGGTACACTTGTCCCCTCCGTGTTTATGTTTCAAATTATATTTCTTCCGCTGTGGCTCTCCTGCGCCGGTTTTTTTTTTCCCTCAACCTCACCTACTCTTCGATTTCCAGTTCTTCCCTGCATCTCCCCTACCACTCAATTGATTATCGTCCTCCATGCATTTACGCATTGATCAACCATACGAGCGCTTTCCCAGGTACACTTGTCTCCCCCCTGTCTCCCCATGATGTCGATGACGTCAGGTCCGCTTGTGAGACTAACGTTAAGAGTTAAATTAGGATATGAGCGTTTCCCAACCTCTATACTTGCTAGGCGTTATCCTTTCATGCACGAGAAGCGTACGTGGCTGAGTTTCTACAACTTCCAAAATCCGTGTCAGTGCTCCCTTTAACCCCCACTAACAAACCGCATGATATTCCATATACGGTTTCTTATTTTTCCCGTGACACTGCATCATGTGAAGACGCCGGATGGTTCGAACAGCTCTGTCACAGCTATATATAAGTTGTGTGTTAGGGGTGCTATATATAGTCAAGGCTACTTATAGTGGTGCTTTTGGGTCTGGCTGACACGTGCTTGCGGGGCGACCCCATCTCCCTGTTGTGTTCTTGTCATGTACCTCTCGGAGATCGGAAGAGGAATAAACCGAGGTCACGCGATAACTGGATCCTTAGATGTTACATAACGTTACGCTGTGCCTGTGGTCTTGCCTCGGCAGTCGGCTTACTTTGTCACTGCTGCACCACTCGTTGCCCGATAATAGCCTCAGCATCAGTTAGGCTCAGCTAATCGAACGTGGCGGGCACTTGGTACAACGACAGATCGAGAGATAGGCAACTGAAACCACTTGACTGTCCTAAGTTGTGGTTCAGTACTGCCTTGTTGCTGTCGTAACAAATCTCCGTCAGGCGCGGCTCTGTAGGCTGAATGAAGTCGAGAGTGGTTTCTCTGAAATCATCGCTACTTTGTGTTCCGAGCTGAAACAGCGAACACTTTGAGCCAGAGAATTCAAGCGAGATAGGTGGTACATATCGGAGTCGAAACTTTGAGTCGTTGACGAAGAATCACAAGAATGGCGTCCCTTGTCTCGCTGCCTTGATACCATTGTCTTTGAAGACAGAAAAAAAAAACATTTTTTTTCCGAGCACGAAGCTTTTCTTTGGCTTATGTACCGCGATATCCAAGCAATGAGGATCTTTAATGACGCTACGGAATATTGTAATTCCAGAGACTTATTTCGGTCCCGCATTTCGCCGACGCTGCAGAGTACCATTGTTACACAGACGCCACAGACCTCACGAAGTGGGTTATGCGCGTTTGCTAGCCGATCACCTACGTTTCTACAATAAAAACACAGACACAGCCCGCAGCTGACGCAACGTCCTTGCGTCTGGCGTCATTTGCATACTATATGTAATAAAAATTACGGCATCGATTGTCGCTTGAGGCGACTCTGACGCATTAATTTACCATGTTGTCATAGTGCCAAGGAACAATCGTACGGTCTTGGTGATGCGAGCAGAAGACTCGGGGGAAAAGTGGGACAATATTCTGCCGAGAATGACTTAGTAAAATTGGCTTATGTGAGATAATTCGCGTAAACAAAGGAGAGGAGAAATACACGTACTACTACATGAAAAAAAAATCGTTTTGTGTCACCTACGTCTTCTCCTATACGAGGTACTTTATTTCAGACTCTCTCCACGATGACATAAGGGATTCAAAAGAAAACGACAATTTTTGCTAGCCGGAATTGAATGCAGTGTCTTAAATTTTTTAAAAATGTGCGATAATCACTAACAAACTTCTTCTTTATATACTAAATTTTAATGTCATATTTCCACTCCAAACAAAAAACAAAGGAATGGCAAAAACGACCAGCTATCTTTAAGTTCTCGTCCCGTGTTTGGCGATAAATACGACATGAAGTACAAGCATCCACGCGCACCATCTATCCCGTACGTAGCTTCTACCAATTCTTACGTTAATAACTTTAGCGCTCACATTACGATTGCGTAATTAGAGCTCTGCTGGCCGCTCAACACACACACACACACACACACACACACACACACACACACACCACACACACACACACACACACACACACACACACACACACACACACACACACACACACACACACACACCACACACACACACACACACACACCACACACACACACACACACCACACACCACAACACACACACACACACACACACACACACACACACACACACCACACACACCACACACACACACACACACACACACACACACACACACACACACACACACACACACACACACACACACACACACACACACACACACACACACACACACACACACACACACACACACACACACACACACACACACACACACACACACACACACACACACACACACACACACACGAAATGGTAGATAAGTTAGTTTTGTTAGTGTAGTGATTAATGAATTTCTTATTTGTTTGTTAAGCCATCCACAACTAAAAACGTGCGTGCGTACGTGCGTGCGCACGCAAATGCATACTTCATGGGCAGAAATAAAGGTGCATAAGTTTTAACCTTCCTCGATGTAGAAATGTGTTTGGGCATTACATAGTTACGGAGATCATCCAACGGTACCACAAACGCATCGTTGTGGCAAAGCATTTCGATTTCTCTTGCGTCGAAAACGCGGACACTTAATTACTCAGGCGTGAACGAACCAGCAAACATTTACGAAGTTTACACCGGGTTATCTATTTTAAAGGAAGCAGACTTAATTCATGGTTGGGCTTGTCACGATGTCTCGCGTTATATCTCAAAATTCAGCTTCACGGCAATACACCACTCATTGCGGTGAAGCGCCACAAGAAGGCAAAAGCTTTTGACACAAATGACTACTCGAGAGTGGTGTGATCTTCTCGATCACCTCGGCCATCATTGATTACGGTCAGCAGCCACAACTTTACGCCCGTAACATTATACTAAGTTCCACGTCACACTAAGTTCCTCGTTTGTCGAAATCACAACCTAAACTACTAACTCGACAAGCGTCGTTAGAAGCCATCTTGCATCCAGGGCATCCGCATCACATTCCATGATTATCAGTAACATTTCAATTACTGTAAACATAAAACAGAACTGCAATAAAGTTGACTGTTCAGGGTCGACGTTCTTTAGTTAATGAATTGAATTGTGTGGTGCTCAGTGTGTCCCCCCCCCCCCCCCCTTCCTCTAACTTTTTTTTTTACTGAGCTCGCTTGGCATCACTAATCTCACCATGTGTTTGCGTCCGGACGTCTCCCTTTCATTAATTTTTTTTCTCGCTGGTTAATTAATCCTATCGTCAAGCCAACTAGCCAGAGCTTTCATCCTGATCAACTTCGGTATTGATCATTTCCGGGGAACGGATGATAGTGTCTAGAATGCAAAAAAAATGAATAAGAAAAAAAAAAGGTTACACTGACCCTGTTCACCGCTTTGCATCCACCACCTCCCTTAACAACCTATTTGTCGCGTTTGTGACGTCATTACCACTGTCCATCAGCACTCGTTGCTTTCATTTATGTCTCAAGCGGATTTCTCGTTTGGTAAAGCAAGCCGGAGGCAAAAGAAGGTAGTATAAGCGGTCACCGTTGTGCTTGATTTGCAAAACCCACATGATGCCGGACAGCGATACATTCTAGTCACGCTCAAGAGATATTCTCAGGTTTCCTTTTTTTTTTTTCCTTTTTGATTCTGGCAGCAAGTTTATTCCGTTCAAAATCGCAGTAAACAATGCAGTAGAAACAAAATAGACGGTACAAGCACAAAAATCAATGGAAGCACTCAAGAAACATCAGGACTTCGTGTAAACAGCCGGAGGAGGGGGCGGAGCTTATGGGAACATCGCAAACCAAGTTATCCTGTAGGGTGGAATTACAGGTTTCAGGACTCAAACGCGTCCCAGGCGTATAAAACACAATTTTTACGCTGGATTGCTTCGGTTGCGCAATAAACGAGGGACCGGAAATAAATGCTGATCATGAAACAACGTGAGCATTGTTTTGAGGACATTTCGGGACAAGCACGACCCCGAGACGGTGACGTCCTTCGAGGACTGGGTGCGTCCACGGGCTAGCGTGAAAGAGGCACTTAGCTCACTATGAGAAAGGTTCACTTGAATATGGAGGTTTGAAGTGATCAGCAGTGGTAGAACAAGCAATGTCACTGCGACTGCTATTCCCATTATTGACGAATGCTGTCCACAGGTCACATATCCGAAAAAAAAAATCATTGCTGAGTTTCGGCATTGAATACGAAGTATTCAATGTATTTGACCAAGAATGTATTTGACCAAAATGACAGGCAGCAAGCATGATTTCTTGGTTTAGGGAAGGAAAACAGGACAACGAAGAAGTTCGGCACGCCACTCGCTTTCTTTTGAAAGCACGAACGCAGATCAGAATACATCTCCCAGCTTTTTTTTTCTCAAACGTTTCTCATTTATTTTCTCCAAACCACCCAATTCTTGGCAGATCTCCCAAGCTGGGTATGTGCCATTTGTACAGAGGATCATCATCATCATCATCATCATCATCATCATCATCATCATCATCATCATCATAGTCAGAGGAGACGGACCGATGCAAGATCTCCGGCTGCAGCGGTGTCACGCACCTGGTGGCAAGCAAATGAAATGTGCACACATGACGAAAGCTGTCTGTACGACTTCCAAACGAAGTCTTGGGTGGTTTTGAGGGCAAGCCCACTTCCACATTTCTGCCTGGGGTTCCCCCAGTTGCTAAAGAAGTTTCCGCAAAATATTTTTATTTTCGTTGATTATGCTTATTCTCCATGTGTTTTGCACATTTAGGCAGGAAATAACTTTATTTTTCCAGTATTTATATGTGCCGTCATTAAAGGGGCTGACTCATTATATAGCTTCGCACGCGAAGCCTTCATATGAGCCTAACTTCGCTTCATATCCCTTCTTAAAACTTCTCTGAAGTAGACCTCCAGCCATCAATTGTATGTATTATTCTGATTTGACAGTGTTGGCGGAACCGGCACTGTAGCTTCAGAAGGAAAAGGAAAAAGGAAACTGGAAAGCGAACGCCTACAAAATTTTAGTTCAGGTTTACTTCGCAATCCCGGAACGTGGGCGTCCGCCTTTACCGCTACTCCGAGGAGGGCCCGATCTGCCGGCCGGAACCAAGGGTTGCACGTCGACAAAGCAAACGCGAGAAACCAACACCGCCGTCCTGTGTACGTTAAATATCACAGAGACGCGAATTCAGGGAGAGAGCGTGGTCGCGACCACATAGGCTAAAGCCGCAGTGACTTTACTCAAGAGTTGGCAAGAGCCGGCAATCCGAGTGAAGCGAGCATCGTTAGTTTCTGGTATAATTATTGGCGCGTGGTTAAGGCTAAAAAAAAAAGGCCCAACGAGCCCGTTAAATGAAACTGATGAAATCATTTCTGCGATAGCGACCGGAGATGTTCGATTACGTGCACGTTTGAACTGGGTGTGTCGTCTGTACACCGGCTTGTGAGCAAAAGTTTGCGCGCCAGGGCTGTGCAACTCAGAACCAGCGAGGACGAATGAACTGACAATCTCTGGGAGCAAGACGGGCCACAGTTCAGTGGGAAACACGGCAGCCCTTGCGCTTGCGGAAAATTTTCCTGTGCTTGGTGTCATCGGGCTCGTTGTTGTCCTCAACAAGCCTTGTTATGTCACATTGGTCACTTAAGGCCGAACTCGGCTATGTTCGAAGTAATCAAAATACCAGCCGTTCTGTCTGGTCACAGACGTGCTTCCGAGTGAGATGCAAGTTTCAAGACATTTTCGTCTGCGTTTCCGCATCTGTTTTCATGGGGTTCTTATGAAACCGATGGAGGCTGGTGCTCCTGCTACGTGCAGCTCAGCTCCGGCGAACACTGCAGGTCGATGAGCTGTTGTTGATCTGTATAGTTGCAGCCTTATGACGTCACCGAAAGATGGTCGTCAAACGGGTGGTCGCCCTATAATATTCAGATTACTTGAAACACAATGAATAGAAGCGTAAGGTACGAGTTATGTTTGCTTCCCCGCGTGAATGAACGTTCATCATCGAATTCTAAAGCATTATCTAACGCTAGAAATGCTTGAAAGAGGCGCCATTGCTTTTGCAGTTTATAAGTATGTGATACGGGTATAACAAATTTCTGGCTTTCGCTGTTAGAAAAGACGAGAAGTGAATACGTGGCTGCAATCAAATACCGATACTGAGTCGAGCTAGCTAGCAGTATGTCAATGAATTGGCCCGCCAAGCCTTGGTCACTGTCACAAAAGAGCGCGTAATTCAAGCGCGCGCCGAGTGTCGCGCAAGCCAGCGAAAGAACACGCCGGTCCCGCGGCAACTTCAACAGAGGGGGAGAGCGCATACGCCTCAAGCAACAACGCTAACAACGGCGCCGAAACGTCTGGAACTTGGAAGAGACTCGACGGAGCGACGTTAACCGGAGAGAGAGGGAGCACACGCGCGCGCCGAGACACCTTCTCACCCGGCGAGTCGACAGACATAACTACAGCGTGAGCGCGCGCGCGCCAACAGCATGAGTCATCACCCCCCCCCCCCCCCCCCTCGAGAAGGTTCCGAAAGCAGCGGTCGAAGGTCCGAGAAAAGAGTAGAAGCTTCCCAAGCTTTGGACATGCTACGAGATCACGACACCGATAGGAAAGTTCGAGAACGCCTGTGGAAGCTATATAACCGCCGTGCGAGAATAGGAATCCAGGAGTCCAGTGAGGAATTCAGGAGTTGAGTCCGCACCGTGAAGTGATGTAACGTGAAGACCAAGCGTCTGCGGAAGAAGGGGATTCCCCGGCAAGCTAGTCGACGAGTTCATCGAGCGTCTGCATTTCCGGAAGAAGTTCCTTCTTCGAGATTTGCCCGAGTTACGCCGAGATCGTCTGACTCCAAGACCAACCAGCACGGTGAATACGATTGGACACTTAGTGTTCCTATTTATTTTGTACTTTACGTGTTGGACTCTTAGTGCTTGTCGTTAATCATTTTCTTGTGTTTGTTAGTACCCATCTGATTTGTATTGTGTTGTGTCTAGCATAAGTGTGCAAGTGTGTGTGTAACTGCCTTGCGTGAAGAATATATTTTGTTGTTTTTGACAACTCTGGGCTCTGACTCGGTCTTTGGACAGCAACCGGCGTTCGCTGGCGCACCAGAGGGCCCACTCTTAATTGTCCTTGCTTTCGTGGGTTTATTTTCGGAAGCTGATAAGTCGGCTTTGGAATTTAGTCCGGCGTCTGCGCCTCGTTCACCGGGGTCTGTGACAGTCACTTTACTACGAGCTTCTTCAAATATGCAGGTTGGCGAAGTGTGGTGTGCTCTTTCTGTTCTTCTATACACGTATCGTATACAAAACTTCCAACGAATGTCGTCAGGCGAACACACTAGAGTAAAAGTATATTCGCAGGCGCTGCAGTCTACAATGATTCAGTCGAGACATACTGGGAAAGCTCGGGAATTCCATTCGATTTTGGACGTTCCACCAATAATGCAGTCGCGCGGTGGTCGCGTGGTCTTGTTCGTTATTTCCGACCAAAAACTCCTCCTTCGTTTTGATGTGCTTCAAGCCACCGAGGGCCGTTCGTTGTGCAGGCCTGATTTACACAAACCGTGGTTTCCGCAATAACGACAAATAATTTCGCAGCCTATAGACATGCATCCTCAAATTGAGAACATGCTGCCTGAAAGTGGCAGTGAGAACAGCGACGTGCGATTATCACTTTCATTGTCCCACATAGATTGCCAAGAAATTTATTATTCTTTTCTTTTTTTTTGCGCTAACTACGCTCTGTTTCTTAAGTTTGAGGATTGGTGTAGTATATGCGCGAATACGTCCTGGAGTATTTTTTACAATAGTCATGTAACTTGCGATCTAATGGACGTCATGCCGCCATCATCGTTGTCGCCCTGCCGTTATAACGGTCGTCGCGCCGCTATCGTGCCGTTGAACCCCGTTCTTGTCGCCGTTCTTGTCACCATGCGCACTGTCTTATTTCGTTCTGTCCTATTTTCTTTCTTTCTTTCTTTCTTTCTTTCTTTCTTTCATTCTTTCTTTCTTTCTTTCTTTCTTTCGTTCGTTCATTCGTTCTTTCTTTCGTTCGTTCGTTCGTTCGTTCGTTCGTTCGTTCGTTCGTTCGTTCGTTCGTTCGTTCATTCGCTCGCTCGTTCGTTCGCTCGCTTGCTTTTCACTCTTTCAATGACGCACGCTCAACGATGAGACATCGAACGAACGTACAGGCTTTGACTCGCAGCGACGCTCGCCATCCGCCTGTCGACTCTCTGCCATGCACGTTGAAGGTTCGGCTTGGCTGCACGTTTCTCGACATCATTTCTCCTGGCCCGCGCAGCCATTCGGCACGTGTGCGCTGCGCAACAACTCTTCTATACGACGCGAGATGAGCAGCGACGCCTTTATCCAACGAGCCCAATCAAAAGCAGTTCGTTCCGCAAGCCACAGGATGTCTATAAATAAGAAAAGGTCGGCCGCGGCGGTGACGTGCGGCATGCCTGGACAGACAATTACGCATCTTCGCCGTACATTCTCGGCACGGGCAGACGGCACGTGCGGGACTGGAGAAGGAGAAAGAATGGGAGGACGAAACAAAAAGAATGCCAATGGATAGCCGCGCCGGTTACGCAAAAGGCCTCGACCCCGACAACCACAGCCATGGCGCACACCCAAATCGCCCACGCCGAGTTTTCTTCTATATCACGCGCAACGTCCGAGCGAGTGGTGTGTGCGCAGCTGCCCGTGAAAGGACGAATGTACTTTTCACGCGTACAGTACAGACAGGAGCATGTGCATCTACAGTATAAGGTTCTGCGAGTGCGCAGTGCACCTTGCCGGATGTTTTCCGCAGGTGCCCCCTACCGCAAAAAAAAAGAAAGAGAGAAGAGGAGGGAGAGACCCTGACGTCCACCCCACCGTGGTCCGCCCTTGTCTCACGTACGCTTTCCCGTTTCTGGAGCCACTGGCTGCAACATTTACGCTCAAACGTCCAGCTTCTTTGTTCTCTATAGCAGCGATGGATGGAAAGTTTCGCCGCTGAGAGAGTCGCCTAATTTTGACCACCTACTGTTTTTTAGATGCGACGCAGCTTATGGCGGGGGCTTTGCCCGTCCCTCCTTCCGTCCCGCGGTGTCCCACACCCCCACTGCGTTTGCACGTCCCCTCCCCCTTTCTCTCCTCTCCTACGCTCCCCCTTTCTTTCCTTTGGGAATCCTCTACTCTACGGAGTGGCGCGCACGACAGGTGGTGCGACAGCTGCATACTTCGCTGGGGGCGCCACGGTAGTTCCGCGGTATGAAAATGACGGAGCGCGCGCACCTCATTCTCTCTCCTGTGCAGCGCCGCGATGAGCGCTCGGGCCGCTGCCGCGACACGGGAGCGGCGACGTCGCGATCCCGAACTTCGGGCTCGCGAAGCCGAAAGGAAACGTGAACGGCGGCAAGCGGACCCTGAACTCCGGGCTCGGGAAGCCGAATCGGAAATAAACAGGCAACCACCACGTTCTCTCTCTCCCCGCTGCTTCGCATCCACACATGCTTCCCTTTAGCGGGAGATGGAGTAATTTTTTTAACGCTTACCTAAGCTAAGTGCAAGATCTTTTATTTTTTAAAAGCGAAGCTTTTCTTTGCGAACCTCGCCGGGTCTCGTGACCGTGGCTGCGGCCTGGCTGTCCCCTTGCCGAATAGGCCAACCAGTCACAGCGGAGTACGCGCGCCGCTGGGTTCCTTGCGACACCACCAGATGGCTCTAGCCTCCGCGCCTCCGCGGAAGCGGCGGCGTCGGCCGTGCGGAGGCAAGGAGAAAAATCAACAAAGCTCACCTTTCCGCGTCCGCGGCTGTGCAGTAATGACGAAATAAACACTTCATTCGTATAGAATGGGTTCGAAGTGCACACCGTACGTATGCGCATGCCGCCTCTGCAACCATGATGCGTTCCGTCCGTCGTACTGGCTATATAATAGTTAGCAACTCCGCTTAACGAAAGGCTCGGTATAATTTACGTGTGTGTGTGTGTGTGTGTGTGTGTGTGTGTGTGTGTGTGTGTGTGTGTGTGTGTGTGTGTGTGTGTGTGTGTGTGTGTGTGCGTGTGTGTGTGTGTGTGTGTGTGTGTGTGTGTGTGTGTGTGTGTGTGTGTGCGCGCGCACGTGTGTGTGTGTGTTTCGACTCTTTATGCACTCACACAAAGCTTCGCTGTATATGCATTTGCTGTATAAGCTTCGCTGCATTTTTTCCCTTCTCATCGCAACAAGGCCGGCAATCTAACCCGCTACGTCTTGCTTAACAGCAGATCGAGAGACATATGCTGAGTAACAGCGTGCGGATGGCTCAAGTCCGGTTTCGTTAAGTGTTCCTTTATCCATTGCTCGTTTCATGTCGTTTAAGGCATTGCATGATCGAGCGACTACCGCACGATTTCACAAACGCAGCCGATTTTGACCCCAACGCGTTGCCAAGCGTGCCCCCGTGCGAAACAATGGGAGGAAATTACCAGTTTCCCCACCCCCGCCAATTGACTGGATTGACGAAATGCTTCGCGGCATAGCCGACGCTTGATGTACACGTCATAGCAACTTAAAAAGCGAAAAAAGAAAGAAAAAGTAAGGAAGGGGGTGGGGTTGCAAGGGAGTCGCAAACTTTTACACGCTATCACTTGGCCGGCGGCAGGCGATTTCTGCGGTCGCTCTCTTTCGAAGCAACATTTTAACGCGACAGCGTTAAGGTCCCCGTGTCACAGAAAATCCGGCGTCGGCGTGGATGTCGGCGACCGTGGCGGGGAGAATCATCCCTAACCACCCCGACCGCGCAGGCCCTCCGCGTGGTGCAATGTGTTAGTGAACAAAAATTGAATTTCTCACATACAAATCCGTCAGAAAAATGGTAAAGTACGAGTTAACCACAACCTACAGGCAAGGTGGCGTCGGACTGTTATTTCAACGTACGAGAAAACATAATTCTGTTACGAGGAAACTCAAACACAAACCCCTTTTGCCAGCATTTCTACCATACCAACAGCGGCGCGCTCGGGTAGGCTACTTGCGAAAATCTTATCCAGATGGCGCTCGCATCCTCGGCAGCTCAAATTGGGACTTGGCCTGCCTAATGCGTTTTGGACTCGTTTTGGACTCGCGCGCGCGTCGGGGCAGTAGCAAACACATATTAAAATAATTAAAAAATGTGCTAGGGCCTTGACATTTTAATATAAGACGACTTATATTGCCCCTGGAAGAACGTCTTCCCAGCAATGCATTTCTGTTTAAAAGTGAAGCCGATTTTAAGGGGATCGGTGTAAGCTTGGTCTTTGTAAGATGGCTTTCCCAAGTTCTGTGCTGCAGTAAAGCCTACTGAAAGAAAAATGCGATGCGAACCGGTCCCGATAACGCTATCGCGTTCCACTCTTAAAGGCGAAGCTCAAGCGTCCTCCAATCTTTATTTATCGCTATCGTGTGTTTTTTCTTCCTCGGCTTTAATTGAGCGTAAACACTGCTTTTATCGTGTCGAAAGGAGATAAAACAAATGCATAAGCAGATGCATAAGCAGATGCATAAGCCTAGCAGACAACATAACCGTCTTCTAACTTCTACTTCTTAAGAGGGTATGGTGTACACTCAGTAAGCGCAACAAGTTTCCCACCTTTCTCACAATCGAAAGGTTGACGCAGTTTACTTAATTATTTCTCTATACGAATTCTGCGATGTTTGAATGTCCGTCAATGCGACTGAAGTTTTCCCGGAAGAATCGTTCAAATACTGCTCATGTTGAAATTCTTAAATCATTCTTGCACACCTCAGATTCATATTCCTTCACTTAGCGTTTCTTCCTCTTTACGAGGAAAAGAACGAATGCTTGTATAAAATCCTACTAATTCCTCCCGAGTCTTGGCCAGTGCCCCATAGTCGGTATGAGCCATTAACAGAGGACAAACACACAGCTACTGCAACAGTAGCTCGACGCGGTTCCCGCTCATGCCCTGGCACGGAGAGAAAACAAAGCATAGCTTCCTTGCATAACATATGTTATAAAGAAGGAGGAGGAGGAGGAAAGAGAAAGGCAGGAGGCTGGGAGGTTAACCAGAATAACGTCCGGTTGGCTACCCTACACCGAGGGAATGGGAAAAGGGAACACAAAGATGACAGGGAGAGAGAGAGGAGGGAGGAAATGTGTGTGTTTTATAAAGAAATGTGTTTATACATTCTTAGATGTGAAAAACCACACGCGAAAGCATGCCTTCATCTGAAAAAAAAAAGGAAAGAACGAAAGAAAAAAGAATTCTGGGGAATTAACTTGCTAAAATCACACTGCGATATGAGGCACGCTGTATAGTGGGGGACTCAGGATTAATTTTTGACTCCCTGGGATTCTGTAACATGCACCTATATGTAAATGCGCGAGCTTTTTTTTTTTCACTTCGCCCCCATCGAAATACGATCGGGACTGAACCCGCGACCTTGAGCTTAGCAGCAAGGAAACGCCTTGGTCACTAAGCTACCGCAGCGGGGAAGCGCATGTGAATAAATTGAAATTTCAAAACTCTCCATGCATTCATTTTACGCGTCACGTATATTACATATTGTACAAGAAAAAAAAAGAGGACAAAAACAAAATGAACCCGCCGTGCTACAGCGTAGCGGCTGTGGCATTCCGCTGCTGAGCGCGAGGTCGTGGTTTCGCTCCCGGCCGCGTAGCCGCATTCCGATGGGCGATGGGTTCAAAAAAAAAAAAAAAAGCATTCGTGTACTTGGGTCTATAGGTGCAAATCAAAGAATCCCATGCGGTCAAATTGGATCCGGGGTCTATACGGCGTGCCTCATAATCACATCTTGGTCGCTGGCGCGTCTTAGTTAAGAGCCCAGAATCGAATTTTTCTTTTAGTAAAATACAACATTTACGGATCCTAGCATTGAGTGACGGTGTTTTGCAACCTTAGCGCAGACGTGACGGAAAGAAATTTGGGTACAAACTTCAGCTAAACATAGCATAATGAAGAGGACAATGCTAAGCGCGGAAGCGTTGCCGTCACATGCTGCGACGCGAGCCAAACGCAAGGTTCGCGACTGCTAGCCGAAGAACCCCTCCTTCCACCTTACTGATTGCTTGAATATGCGTGCCTACATAGACGCACCTCTACCCAGTGGGTGCGTCAGACGATGTCCGTAGAGGAAGGAGGAAGCGTGCGCATGGCGTCCACGTGCTCGAGAAAAAGCGAAATCTCGGAGGAAAGAAGGCTGCAATCGCTGTCTGCAGCTGCGAAGAAACGAATGCGCTCCCCGCAACGGTGGGCGACGTATATACGCCCCACGACAACTCGGGTCTCCGAAGAACGTCGAGAAAAAAAATTAGCAAGCTTTGCCTTGAAGAGTGGAAGGCGATAGCGTCATCGCGGGTCCCGTTCGCACCGCAATTTTCTTTCCCACACACAATGTGGGAAAGCCAGCTTACAAAAACCAAGTTTACACCGATCCCGTTAAAGTGGGCTTCACCTTTAAACACAAATGCATTGCCGGGAAGACATTTTTCAGGGGCAATATAAGTCGTCTCATATGAAAATATGAAGGCCGTAGGACATTTTTTTAAAGTTATTTTATTGTTTGCTGCTGCCCGGAGACGCTGGTGTGTCCAAAACACATTAGGCAGGCTAAGTCCCAGTTTGACCTTGGCTGAGCTTGAAGGTCAGATTTAAGGAACCAGCCTTTTTCGGGGTTTGTACCTGGAGTAGTAGAGCTATCGCTCTAAAAAATAAGATTAAAAAAATAAAAAAGACGACTTCGTAGCTCCAATAGACATCTTAAGGCCTTCGGGAACATGAGATAAAGAAGAAAGGCTGAAAAGACGCTTGCTCGTCACTTGTTCCTTAGCGTCAGTCTCGTGATGCATTCTGAACCGACGCACAAAGTAGCCAAATGCTCTAAGTTATCGGGTTTCACGTGCCAAAACCACCATCTGATTATGAGGCACGCCGTAGAGGGGGACTCCGGATTCATTTGGACCTTTGGGGTTCTTCGACGTGCTCTTATGTTAAACACCAGGGCCCGTGCTCGCTGCAAGATCTTACAGGAGTATCGTTCGTGAGAGAAAATTTCAGCCAATCTTGATGCTAGGCGTATTATTAGTGAACGCGGCCGGCCAGTGACAAAGAGCGCTTGCGAACGAAACGATTTGTGAAAACGGTCCCAGTTTCGCATTGCTGCTGTGGCCTCAAGAGCAATATGAGCTTGGTTTACAATGCACAGTTATTTTTCATTGTTTTCTTACTTCTTTTTTATTTTATTTTTTATTTATTAACTTCCTCTTTCTCTCTTTGTCCCGACTGCGGCGGAGTTAGCGATTTCAAACACATGCTCTGGGAGTGCCCCTCTTTACAGCACCCCACGGACCACGTATTGATGGCGGACGCATTTTATTCATTGGTCAAGAGCCACGAATGGATTAATCAACTCCGGGCTGTCCAGAAGGCCCACGATGCGGCGGTGAGGCTTGGCCTTCCCGTCCCAACGTGGGAGCGGCCCGCAGTCTTGCCCCTATAAAAACGGGGTGAAGATTCTTCAGGACCTAAATAAATGTTACCACCACCACCACCATTAACTTCCTTTGTAAGAATATCAACTCACGCTTTTGTCACATCAATTCGGTGATCGGAGTGATTCAAACAATTCGCAGAGACAGCCGGAAATAGATAACTTGATATCTTTAGGCTGTAGAGCATGTTCAGACACTAGTGAGTCCCTTAAAGTTTGTCTGGTAAAATGCTGTAAGGGGACAGTAATTAACACAAACTTGTCCTCTCGCGCGGGTGGACGCCCTCGGTCAAAGGTATGCCCTTTGATGGCCTCACCCTCCGGGTGACACTGGAGGTCGGGTTCGTAAACGCGTTTGCCAATAATCCTCACGAGCAAGATTTTACAGAGCTGTGACACTTTGTGGAGGACTTGTAGTAACAAAATTGTAGAATGCGGAAGTTGCCAGCCGTGGAAAATAATGCGCAGTGCGCCCGAACACTTTTAACAGCGGAGAAATGGCGGGATGATCTTGTTTATCTTGAGACCGTGTATAGCTCGAAAAACACCGAAATGCGCTGCACCGGCCTTGTCGTTATACTTGGCTGCCGCAAGCACTTTCTTTTTCTGGTGTTACAGCGGAAAACCTCGTTATAGCAACTCCGGGTAAAGAGATTTCCTCGTTTTAACGAGTCGTTTTAAGCCGGCCGTTATGTGTGCCTCCTGCCACTGCGTTGCCTTGCAACCACCTCGCGGAGCTTCACGCACTATGCTCGGGAGAGAGAAAGAGAAAATGAGAGCGAGAGAGATAGAAACAAATTGTAGCAGCTCCAACGAGGCAGCGTGCAGAGGTGCTGCCTGCGCCATCCGCGTTTCTCCGTTTCCCCCGCATTAGTGCCGAACGTTCGCGGTGTCCGTGACTGCAGCAGGCGCCTCTAGCGGCGGCTCGGCCGAGCTCCCACCAGCTGTGTGCAACTGCGCATGCGCCGTGACATCATACCGGCGTGTCGTCTGCTGCGCGCCGCCCGTACACTGTGCATCGCTTTCGCCCCACTTCTCCTACGTGTGTGTGCTCGGACCGCAAGTGCTTCGCGAGGCGTTCCCCGATGCCACGGACCACGAGGAAATGCTTATGCACCTCGTATAACTTAGCATCACTTGGCATTACTTCGTATAACTTAGCATCACTTCGTACAGCCAGGACCAGCTAGGAATCGATCAGCTCCGATGTGTCTTTAGCCTTGCGCAACTGGTGCAAGCTACCCTGATTCTTTTAACAGCGGAGCTGTTTAAGCCGGATGTTGGCCCGTAGAGCGTAGACCAGAAACTGCATCTGGCAATGACGTCACCGCGGGTTGCCTAGCAACCACTTGGCACAGCTGCGCTTCGCTTCGCCGCCGCTCCGCACTGCTGCGCCGAGCTGCTACGACCGCGTACCTGCTCCGTCTAGCCATGACGTCACTTCGCGTCGCCTAGCAATCACATACGTCTCGCTTCACCTATACACACGTCAACGCTTCGCCAGGCCGCGTCTTGAAGCGCGTCGTGCGGCCAAGCGAGAATCTGGGCATGGGCGGCGAGCCGATCCGGAATACCGTGCCGAAGCTGCAGCCGAGAAGAGGCGTCGTCAGAGTCGAAGATCCCGAGTTTCGAGAACGAGAACGCGAGAGTCTGCGTTTGAGCATCCAGCGTCGTCGGGATAGCGACCCTGGCTGTAACTTGGTCGATCACAAGCTCTACTGTTTTCTCCAGCCTTGCACCACTAGTGCAAGCTGCGCTAATTTTTTTCTTCAAAAAAAAAAAAAACTACAATTAGGCCGGGTTCGGTGCTAGGAGACAGCCAAAGCATAGATAGTTAACGTCCTGTTTATTTATGGATAGCTTTGTGGCACCCACTCCAGCTGTAATTGAATGATTTACTTTTGCAAATAGTGCAAGTCAAAGAGTATAAGTAGAACGGGGACGTATTCTCGGACGATCCTTTTCGGTGATAAAATTGCCTTCACGTGACGCACTGTGCAACCAGCCAATCAGTTCGTCCGGTTGTGCTTAACCCAAGGAGGTTTTTAAAAAATTCTGGAGTGGCAGCCCCCGCAGGTTCGCACCAGCACAGGTGAAGCCACAGTGTGCCTTTACTTCTACTCTGAAAGAGGGCCGTGACAGCTGAAATCTGCTAGCAGCTCACGTCCTTTCGGTCAATAATTGCAAACGATAGGCTAATTTGAAATTAAAAGCTCGAACCTTTCGCTTAAAATATTACCTTTGGCTCGAGATCTGTATTATTATCATGATGTGCCATAAAATTTGCAAATAAATTAAGGCTTTCTTCTGAAACCAGCGACAGAAAGGAAGACGTTCAACGATATCTGCACGGCTAAATTATCCACCTAAAAACAGCACCGAGTGGGAAGAAAGTGCTTCGTATATTCCGAGCTATTTCCTAACGTTATTGCTTGCCTATGAAAATATGGCGGCGGTCCGGCTTCACTTTTGAGACGGCAGCTCCACTCCAGCCTTTCTTTAAAACCTCCTTGGCTTAACCAGCCAGTACACGCGCACTAAAAGTGTTATTGCCGAAAATGATTGTCCGTGTTTTACAAATGTGGCATTGAACAATTTCTCTGCCGATGCACTGCTAGTGGAGCCGGCATGCTGAAGAAAAGCGCACTCTTGCAACGTTACACAAACTCCATGCGTGCCCTATGATCTTCACGTACATTTATCTTCATTTCCCAAAGGGTACTGGGCAAATGCAAACGTTGATCAAGTAATATTTGCGCAAAATATCCGCAGCTTATGTCTTTATATGAACATGTTCTTTTCTTTCTATTGAAAGATGCTAGTCTTCTCTTTTTTCTTTACAAAGTGTATTTCCCTGTGCACTACGTAGCTTGATAGCGCACTAAGGTATGACATCGTAATGATTTCACCACTAAACGCATTACAGTAAATCTGGGCGAAAAAATATTTGCCGTGGTTGAACCAAGGAGGTTTAATTGGGTCGAACGCGGTTAAACCAAGCTTGTCGATGGATAGCACGGTTTTGCTTGCTTTGGGAAAGGACACAGTCGCTGCTCGGCGCCGTCAGCAACTATTACTCTAATAATTTTCAGTTGTCATCTGTCAATACATATAAATACCCAGCTGTCCACATAGATAACAATTTATCATGGAATACTCGTATTAATTACGTGATTCACAATGCAAACCGCACTCTTGTTTTTTTTTTTTTGTTTTTTTTTTTTGTGGCACAACTTTGCTCGGACTCCTGTTTCCTCAAAACTTCTTCTTTACAAAACTTTAGTCGGGTCTAAACTCGAGTACGCTTCTTCAATCTGGGATCCTCACTCTCCTACACTTGTATACGCACTATAGAAGCCATCCAAAATCATTCAGCTCGGTTCATTGTTGCTAATTATTCTCGCACCGCCAGTATCACTTCCGTAAAAATTGCTCTAGGCCTCCGTAACCTTTCTATCGGAAGGAAGCAGGACCGTCTATGTCTCTTTCATAATATCTTCTTTACGAATCCTGAACTGAAATGCACATTGTTCTTGCCCCCTTGTTACCTTTCATACCGGGTCGACTATAACATAAAAGTTCGAGTGCCGTTCTGCCAGACCAACATCTACTTCCACTCCTACATGCCAAAGACTTCATCCGAATGGAATCACCTCCCCGCTTCCATCGCCAGCAACCCTGAGCTTGCATCATTCAAGATTGCCATTTTGAACTTGTAACGTCACTCCTCTCTCTCTCTAACGCGGCAATGAAATTGAGAGTATTTAAATAAATAAATAAATTAAATAAATAAATAATTAATTAAATGAAAACCGAATCTACAATTGCACCACAAGACAACACCAGACGCTGCTCGGCACGGCAGCAGCAGCGAGCGAATCGACCTTCATGCTGCGTCTCGCTTCAATGCGAACTAAGCGCCGAAAGCACAGCGCATACGAAGCTACCAGCTCTCGGCGCACTTTGTCCACATCGCAGATCACTTTCAACATATGGGCGATCACGCGGCGTACGCAGCAGCCGCCGGTAGTGGCAGGCTGAGTCACAGTTTGACCTTGGCTGAGCTTGAAGGTCAGATTTACAGAACCAGGCGTTCTCTGCGTTCGTACCTGGAGTAGTAGAGCTATCGCTCTAAAATGAAGCTAGAACGTGAGGTCTCGGAAGTGACGTCAATAGCAAATGGTGGACTCCGTTTGTGCGTTAACGTGGCTTTGGTATCCTTTAAACAAGGAACCACGTTTCATGGGTTGCCACAGCTAAGCTGATTGATATCGTTCACACCTGTTTGGTTCAATGCCTTCAGTAGCAGTTCTGCTCATGGTTGACACATGCAGCCCGATTATTAGGTTACATAACGAGCTTGCGCGCGCGTTGTATGCTTCTTTTTATTCTCTCTCCACTTTTTTGTTGCTGGTTTCAGAGTCTGGGGCGCATCCGCGCGTTGCCCTGCTGCGATGAAAAGTTCGAATAAACATTCACAATTGTCAGTAGCGTTTGTCCCGTCGGCTTGTTATTGTTGTCCTGGACGTTTGTGACGCTGCACCCACAGTGTGCGTGAGTGTGTAGGGGGGGGGGGGGATCGCCCATGAATGGGGTAGTATTCCTTCGGACCCGTGTTTTGGCGCTTCATCGTTCTTAAATATGGTTGACCAACTGTCTCAAAAGAATATTCTTCTAAATTTGCAATAAACGTTCGTCTACAGCGGGCGGGCTCGGCGGCATCCGGGGGAGATCTCTTCTCAAAGTTTCTAGCAGTCTTCGAGAAAACTTGCGCAGGCTTGAGTGATCGCTGCTGACACTTGGGCATCAACCGAAGATTTTGCATTCGGATATTTTTACGAAGCATTACGGTTTCATTCCCAACTAACGCCAGTTTCGATGTAAACCTACTAAGATAGTGTACAGATATGGGTTATAATTCATAAAGCCCTTCGCTCGTAAGTGGTGTTCGCCACTGGACTGCCGCCTTCGCTTATAATATGCGTAGGAACATTGTTGTGTAGGAACATAATATGTGTAGGAACACCGTCCATCTTCCTCATACTTGAACAGCACCGCGGTCATCGGTCCTCGCTCCTCCTCGAGCAGCGTGCACTCGTTCTTTCATCGCCACTAAAAGCATTGTAACCTGAAGGTCGCATTTCTACAGTATTTCCAACACCGCAATTGATCGGTATCCGATCTTAACGAACAGTTCTATAGCGTAAGAACATTTTTTCTAATACTGGCACTGTTTTTTTTTTCTTATGTGGGCATTCTCTGAAAGCTTTTATAGTATGAGCACAGCCGAATGGAGGCTCCGTATACCCGGCGGAAATGGCAGAGGTCGCTGAAAGTCGGGATCTAGAAGGATTAGCCATGTTCCCATTCTAAGAGTGCATTCAAACGTGTTCGGCGGAGTATAAAATAAGGTCAACTAGAAAGGATCTTAGAAAATCTAGAATACAGCTCGTAGGCTTACCTGTTTAGAACGAAAATTAAAATTCGCAGAACTGGACACGCTTTGTGTCCTAAAGTCATTCACTGCGCAAGAGAGATAGATAAAATACGTGTAGTGAATAAATAAGAACGTCGGCCGGCGCCTCCATCTTCTCTTTGCTAGTGGGCGACGCGTCAGTGGGAAGAGTCCTCAGTCCAGGATCCCTGACGCCCTAGCCACCTCTTTAGCTCGACAGACCAGTCGACGCTGGTCCTGTAATGAGAAGCTGGCCATCACGGCCCAGTAAGACATGCGGCCTCTGGCGAAGTTGCGGCAGTCTGATTGGGAGTCGCTGATTATGGTTGATAGTTTCTTGACACGGGGGTAGCTGAAATGATGGCAAGTGCGATGGCTGCCTCTTCGGTTTCTGTTGATCGTCGTGCGTCGGGTGGTGGCCGATGTGAGTTCGTCACCGTCGTGGGCGACAACTGAGGCGACGTATAAGGCAGGTGGTTTGCGTAGGGGGATGCATCCGTGTAATCTAAAGGTAGAAGGCTGTTGATTGTAATTTTTGTGGAGCGCCTTCGCCCTCACTTCCCGGCGGATTTGATGGTGCTCCGGGTGCACTTTGCGTCGTACGGGAGCAACGGTGATACGCTGGCCCAGGTGCAAAGGTTGGGAGTTTGTGGGTTGAGAAGCCGGGTCGTTGAAGGACTTGGCGCCCCGCAGGTGTGAGTGCGAGGCGTTCTCTTTGATCGACTTGTTGGGCTTCGATAATTTCGTCCACAGTGTTGTGCATTCGTAGGGATTCCAGCCAGAGGGTACAGCGGTAGCGAGAGGGAGGCCAAGGGCTTGATTATAAGTTTTCCTCAGCAGAATGTTGAGAAAGTTGATGTCTTTCGGTCGAAGCGGTAATTAAAGGATGGCGTAGGCCATGTGACTGACGACGAGGGCTTGTACGAGTTTGGTTATGTCGTCTTCCTTTAGACTGTCACGCTTTCGGGTGATACGGGTCAACATGCGCAACACTTGATAGACTGTAGCGGAAAGACGTTGTATAGCATTATTGGCGTCACAGTTGGTTTGCTGCTGAAGGCCCAGGATACGTAATTGTTTGACTTCCGGGATGTTCGTGTCTCGTAGGTAGAAGCGATGCATTTACATAGGCATAATTGTTTTCGTTCGTGTCATGTAAAATGGAACTAAAGGAACATACAATTTCATGGGCACAATGCGCATTTATTCCTGAATGCAGGCACGACGCGACGTGAAATGCACGTGTAATACTCATTCGCAAAGAACGCGCGCACGCACACACACACACCACACACACACACACACACACACACACACACACACACACACACACACACACACACACACACACACACACACACACACACACACACACACACACACACACACACACACACATATATATATATATATATATATATATATATATATATATATATATATATATAATTGCCATACCGATAATCTTTAGTGCAATATATCTATATAAGGAGAAGGTGAACAGAGGGGCCTGATTTGCATGACTCAAACATGTAAAGCCAACGGACAACGACATCAAGGGTGATTTTATTTAAATTGAAATGTAGAAATGGTAAATAAAGGGAAATAACAAAATGAACGAAAGAACAACTGGCTGCAGGTGGCACACGAGCCCACGTATTCGCATTAGTCGTGCGTTGCTCTTACCAACTGAGCCACTGGGGCGCCGTTTTCCAATCCACTGTATTGATTATTATATGTACAGTAGATCAAGGCCTGGGAGTGTTACAGCCAGCACCACAACTCACGGTATCGCTGACGGATGTAGAACGGATCCGTTTTACATTTCTGCCACCAAGGCTAGTACACATACTACATTTAGTACACATATAATGCTCAAGAAACTCGGTTCGTTAAGACATTACTGGCTTGCGCAGTAGAAGGTCAAGGAGGGGGGGAAGAAGGGCGAAGGAAACTGCAGAGGGTCACTCATGGCAATCTTTAAGGGCGACCCAGAGCAGTCATAAGTCCGAACGACAACCTCAGTGGAATTTCCCTCAATTTACGCGAGTTTTATATTTGTAAGCCCTTTTATATTCGTTTCGTTTCATCCTTGTCACGACGACACGAAAATGATCGCTTTCTGACAACCCTGACGGACACACGAGAGTACCCACAACAGACACTTTCTTTTTGATTAAAAGCTGTCCGGCACCGTTTCGGCAGGTTAACGGCTCCCCTGTGGCAGTGGCAAAGACGTTAGAGAATCATCCTTCAGCACATCGGGCTACTGGTTGCCTAACGAGCACTCATCACAGCCCCTTATTAAGGGCAGTTAGCTCTCACGTCCAATTAGAGGCGGGGAGGCTTCCAGGAAAGAAAAAAAAATCTCGACTGAGATAGCAGGGTAGGGGCGAAGCGTCAAATTAGCGCCGATCGCACGACGTGCACGGCGTTTAGGCGAAAAAAACGGCGCGGAAAAAATATAGCAGCCCTCAAACGACGCTGCGCGAACTTCAACGCCGCCGGACACGTCAACGCCTTGGCGAGTGCGTCACTCGTGACGTTGACGCTATAAACAAACCTGTCCGCAGTATTTTCTTGTGCTCCGCTCACCTCGCGTGTTTTTCCGTGGGGGTACGAAGCTGGAGCACTGCTCAAAGCTCGGCCAAAGTGCTTTCGAGCACGTAAAAAAGAGGGAGATGACAAAAAGAAAAATGAAGTGGACTGTAAACAATGAAAGCGTGTTATTGCCTCACGGTTCAATAACATTCATTTACTTTTTTTTTTACATCGATGATACCCCAAGAATGAAAGCCTGCATGCACGCACAGTGGTTTCGGCGTCAATAAATCCCATATCTTCTTCCACTTGCGTACACAGGTTCACTGAACTATAGTAATAATGCTTCTTCAACACGAACAATGACGTGAACAAGACGAGCGCTGACGAACGATACATCGACAGGACTGGTTCTCCGTTTTGTACGACCAGACACAATTAAAAAAAAATGATACGAAAAAAAATAGGCCGCCATCCCGCCCTGCGAACGTGAATGTCCAGCGAAGCTGTATCAAACACCGCACATGGTCGAGCATTGTATTCACGCTGTTCTTCTGGTGTCTTTAATATCCGCGGTCTACCCATGGTAGTCTTAGAATGAACTGAATGAGTTGCTAGACGGGTCTCCACCCACCGTGGTTGCTCAGTGGCTGTGGTGTTGGGCTGCTGAGCACGAGGTCGCGGGATCGAATCCCGGCCACGGCGGCCGCATTTCGATGGGGGCGAAATGCGAAAACACCCGTGTATCTAGATTTAGGTGCACGTTAAAGAACCCCAGGTGGTCCAAATTTCCGGAGTCCCCCACTACGGCGTGCCTCATAATCAGAACTGGTTTTGGCACGTAAAACCCTATAATTTAATTTTTTTATACGGGTCTCCCTTTTATATATGAAAGCGTGATGACTTCACTACGTACACACACACACACACACACACACACATATATATATATATATATATATATATATATATATATATATATATAATCGTATCATAAGAAGCCAACAACCAATGACACCAAGAACATCCCAGGGGAAATTACTCGTACTTACTAATTGGATTAAAGAAATGATAAATTAATGGAAATGAAAACGGATGAAAAAACAACTGTCCGCAGGTGGGGAACGAACCCACGTCTTCGCATTACGCGTGCGATGCTCTCACCTTTGAGCTACCGCGGAGCCGTTTTCCCATCCGCTTTCTAGGGTATTTATGTTTTACAACTAGAACTAACCCTGGGAGTGTTAGCCAGCGTTCACCTTATATATATATATATATATATATATATATATATATATATATATATATATATATATACGAGCTTCTTTGCATTTCGGCAATGGTTTACTTCGTTGGTGTATAATGTCGCTTGCCCAGCTCATTTTCGTGACTGTCCGGTTTTCGCAGCGGTAGCGCTTAAGATTTATCGCACCCTTTTTGTGTTTGGGTTAAGTAGCGCGTGTGTGATCGAATACCGCTCGAAAATAACGTTCGTTATTTCCAAGGTACTGCTCGTTCGTGCTCAAATTTCCCACGATACAAGTAACAACCATTCGTGGCGCTGTCAGCTAGATGTAAGGCAACGCTAAACAGCTCCCAAAAAGCGGACGCCCACCTGGTATAGTGTTGGTCATCGCAGATGTATCTCATGCGTCATAAGCATCTAAGCTAAATTTACTGTTTGTTGCTGTTGCGTTGCACGGCAGATATATACCACCACTTTCTCAACAACGCCCAAGCAACCCTGTCTAGCTTACGATGTAGAGACAAAGTTTGTATGATGCTTATACTGTTATTACTCCACCGGTTCGAAGCGGCTAAGAGAGTGAGCGGGGAAAACATTGTGATAAAAAAAGAAAGAAAACAAGCATAGACCTTCCCGTCAGAGTGGTCTCCGTAAAAGTGTTCTGTGCACTTCCTTCGGATGTAAGGTGAATTCATCTATAGTAAACACCGATCAAACTATAAACGAATAGATGTGATACAAGCCCGTTCCGGTGGATTGAAATCTTGACCCGTCACGTTGGCTTGGTGGCTGTGGTGGGGCTGCTGAACTCAAGGTCGCGGGTTTAATCACGGTGGCCGAATCTCGACAAGGGGGCAAAATGCAAAAAAAAAAGTTCGTTTACTTGAACTTAAGTGCACGTTAAAGAACCCTGGTTGGTCAAAATTATTCCCTCATAATTAGATGTTTTTGGCACGAAAGACTCCAGGATTAAAAAAACAAGTAATTATACTCAATGTCTTAAACGAAAACGCATTTTCCAGATCACAGTTATGGGTAGCATTTAAAGGGACACTAAAGGAACACGACTCTATTTTAGTTTAGCCTGGTGAAGTATTTTTTTTTGCAATACTCGATTTGCATTTATTAGGTCGAGTCTTACTCGACCTAATAAATGGTCGAGTAAGACTGAGTAACCCTAATAATGGTCGATTTATTAGATCGACGTTACAATTTACAAGGCAAATATAGTACTCGCTTATCGATGAACTACTAACCGGTGTACACATACGGGACGACGCTATGCTGGCTATGTACTGCATCTAGGCCGCGAAGTTTGTGTACCTGTGTGTGTTTCACCTGAGCAGCACAACTTAAGCCGTCAAGTCATACCTAAGCCATCTAGTATGGCGTACCAACAAGCCATGACCCCGTTGACGGTAAAACTGCCGTTTTCAATATTCGAACATAAAAACAATATTCACTTGTATATAGCGTCCCTTTAACCCTATAATGCTCAGTGCCTTATATATGCTACGCTGCTGTTGGGCTGCTGAGCACGAGGTCGCGGGATCGAATCCCGGTCACGGCGGCCGCATTTCGATGGGGGCGAAATGCGAAAACACCCGTGTACTTAGATTTAGGTGCACGTTAAAGAACCCCAGGTGGTCAAAATTTCCGGAGTCCCCCACTACGGCGTGCCTCATAATCAGAACTGGTTTTGGCACGTAAAACCCCACAATTTATTTTTTTTAATATGCTACGCTGCTTTGATAGCTCAGACCCCACGATACAGCGTGCAGAGACAATCGCTTTCCGTCGTGCTGAACCAGTTGGACGACCATCCTTTATCGGAAGACAGAATTCTGCAACATTGACGCGACTCAGCTTCGCATCAAAAGGCCGCGCAAGCGCTCCTGCGCTTCCTGAAGTCCACTGGCCTGTGTGAACGTCTGTGATTGGAACGCCTCTTCTGTTACCTATGCCTGTGGCTTTTTTTTTTTTGTGTGTGTGTGTGTGTGTGTGTGTGTGTGTGTGTGTGTGTGTGTGTGTGTGTGTGTGTGTGTGTGTGTGTGTGTGTGTGTGTGTGTGTGTGTGTGTGTGTGTGTGTGTGTGTGTGTGTGTGTGCGTGTGTGTGTGTGTGTGTGTTTTCGCTCTCTCTCGTTGCACTCTCTCCAACCCCTTTATCCCACACCCCAGTGTAGGGTAGCAAACCGAAAACTCACTTCTGCTTAACCTCCCCTGCCTTTCCTCTCTCGCTTGCTTTCTCTCTCTCTCTGATAGCTCTGATAGAAAGGAGAGGAAAGGCAGGGAGGTCAACCAGACAAGCGTCCGGTTTGCTACCTTACGCTAGGGTAAGGAAAAAGTGGTCGCAGTTTCACCTGAAAGGCGAAGCATCAATTGCGATAGCAGAGAGAGAGAGAGAGAGAAGTCATAAGGGAAAGGCAGGGAGGTTAACCAGGCTGAGCCCGGTAGGCTACCCTGCACTGGGAAAGGGGGAGAAGGGATTGAAAGAGGAGAAGGAAGAGAGAGGTTCACAGTTCACACCTCCCACATTTACGATAGCAAATTTGTAGAGAGCTATACGGAGTAAATGATAGTAGCTTTATCAGCTGTATAAACTTGGACATGCAGCAGCCCCGGCAACACGCAGAACTAATGTCGACGCCGTCGGCGTTTTGCCCGCGTTCGCACAAAATGCGTGCGGCGTTGCTGACTGGTGCCGGGGCCTCTGATATAAATAGGCACTTGGTGCCGCAGCTAAAAGTCACCTCCCTTCCCCCCCTCCTCCCCCCCCCCCCCCCCCACCGCCTTTAGCGCGTCGGAAGAAGGCGCGTTTGCTCTACATATATGGTGATTGTAAAGGAGGAAAGAAAGTTGTCGCAGTTTCACCTGAAAGGTGAAGCATCAATTGCGATAGCAAATTTGTAGAGAGATATACGGAGTAATGATATTAGCTTTATCAGCTGTATAAACTTGGACATGCAGCAGCACCGGCAACGCGCCGAACTGTTGTCGACGCCGTCGGCATTTTGCCCGCGTTCGCTCAAAATGCGTGCGGCGTTGGTGACTGTTGCCGGAGCCTCTGATATAAATAGGCACTTGGTGCCGCAGCTAAACGTCGCCTCCCTTCCCTCCCCCTTCCCCCCCTCCCCCACGGCCTCTCGCGCATCGGAAGAAGGCGCGTTTGCTCTACATATATGGTGATTGTAAAGGAGGAAAGAGACGCCTACTTCTGCAGCCCTTAAGGAAGCACGGCGCAGAACGCGCGTTTGTTCTCCGCCGTGCGTTCACTCCCCGTGAAAGAGCGCGTCCCTCGCACCCTTTCACTCGCACATACAGCGTTCGGCGGCGCGCGGCGACGATTTCATCTCCATTGACGTCATACGGAACCTCACGGCAACGGCGACGGCGACGCCGACGGCATAAATCTGATTTGGAGTGTCCATATAATTTCTATCGCAATAAAAGCGGAATAGAAACAGGAAAAGAGGAAAGAGAGTGAGTACTGAGTACACGTGGGACGATATACAGGGACAATATAAGCGGTCTCTTAAACCGGTGCACTTCCAAGTAGTGTACTAGTGCCCGAATCGCTTTTTGTGCCAGTGACAGGTGTAGACACGGTCCGAGTATCTGACTCAGAGAACGGTCTCGAGTCCAGTCGGTTTAAAGTTCTCCTGAGAGAAAGAATTTGTACGTCGTAGCAAGCACAGGTACCCAATAGGTGCTCGATGGTTTACTCGCACCTACAGGAGTCGCACATCAGGCTCTCGGCCATACCCATATACGATATGAGTCTTGAACGGTCCCAGCCACAAGTAGTAGTAGAGTAACATATTCTTGGTATAAAGCGCGAAGAAGAAACGGACGGTGGCGGAAGAAGACAGGACGAGCGCTCGGCCTGTTTTCTTCGTGCTTATACCAAGAATATGTTACCGTACCAACTCGCCCAACTATCCATCCTTGTAGTAGTAGAGGTTGAGGCAAATAGAAAAGATGCATGTTTCTGCAGCCCTTATAGGGAGCACGGCTCAGCATCTGAAGGACGGGTAAAGGGGGATAGAAAGTAGGAAAAGTGGAAGAAGGGGAGGGAGAGGGTAGTCGTCATCGTCTCGGGCAGGGTGCCCTTACAGTCGGTCAGCCAGCCACAAGCGGCACAGCAAGGGTGTTTCGCCGCGGGAAAGGGTAGATGGCAGTTCAAGGGGTCCAACTTATACAAACGGCAATTAAAGGCACTTGAACTCCAGAAAGCTTGTGACTTTTTGCGTGCCCAGCTCAAAACAACAAAGTTGCCCGCACAGCTGCCGGAGCAGCAGAGAAGCGTCCAGCTTCCTTGTATAGTCTAACTCCGAGGGAAATACAGTGGCCGCATATAGTGAACGGAATATCCTGGAATGAGAGGCGTCCTTCGCTACTCAAACCGACGGCGCCACCGAGTCACCGGTCGATAGGCCGCAGTTCCAACGCGTCAGAGGCAGAGTAGGAAGAGCGGGCCTCGCAGACATGATCACGCGTCGCACGAGCGGGGCGAGCCCCAACCCACTGTGGGCAGTTGGCTTCCTGCGTCGCTTTTTACGTGCTGGAACCCCGGTGCGTCAACGTCGTTTTCTTTTGCAGCGTAAGCTGTTATGGGCTCTTTCCAATAGCCGTTTCGGTTGGCGATGATGCCGCCGGCATTGGGCTGTAACCGCTATCGCCGGAAATGCGAAAAAAAAGTACGCGTTTCCCGCTGGGATCAAACCCTCCCCGCTGCGTGGGAGCCAGATACTGTACCACTGAGCCACGCAAGCGGT